>NC_066251.1:11790000-11833781 GCF_024542735.1 Bombus huntii
TGGTGCGCAGCTACCAATCTGATTATGGAGGAAAATCCTTTACAAAACAGTGCCCCGAATATAATTTCAATACCGAGTGTCGAATCGACTTCTACGTAGTGGAGGCGCTAACTGGTAGATCAAGCCATCCGGGTGAGTCGTTTCCATTTTACCCCGATTTCGGAGCCGAGTGTTCGCTAATTAAAGAATCCGTAGTCTTGAGAATTTCTGGCAAAAGAACGATTGATATAGTAGTAATGCGAGGAATAAGAGATATTGGTACTAAACGTATCGCTCAAATCTTGTCCGTTGCAGGTGTTAGTGGTTAGAGATAAATTTTTCATGTCCTCGCTGATAGTTATTTAACAATACGATATCGCGATTGCTCGTTCAATTTTAAGCCAAGATTTTGACGTAATATTACACAAAATAGCCTCGCTATGTGCAAAACAAAATAATTAATGCCTGTAATAAAACCGCCGAAAACGAGATCGATGTTAATGAAGTTGACAATGAGGTACGTGGTAGTGATAAAGGTAGATTAATCTTTCTTTTCGAAAATTCAGAGATTCATACGGGTTCCCTACGTACTCGTACAAAAAAAAAAATACAGGCCAGTTAGAAGTACAATTAATTGATCCTAACATCGCCGTACAAGGAGTCCTAATAAACTTCGCGAGCGCGGAATAGTACGTGAGAGAACAAACGATTTAATTACAGCCAAAGATCATAAAGCCTAGTAATTCACCGTTCGCGAGCCCTGTGTTACTCGTGAAGACGAACAATGGTTCAGATAGATGATAGGTAGATTTTCGAGAACTAAATAAATACACGGTCGCGGATCGGTATCCTTTACCCCTCATTGCGGATCAAGTCGCGAGATTGCAAAAGCGAGATATTTTATTATTCTGGACATGGCCGGTGGGTCTCTCCAAATCCCTATTCATCCTAATTCTAGGAAGTATACAGCCTTGATTACCCTCGATGATCAATTTGGATAATGAGTTGTTGTTTTCTTCGAATTCTTTTGTGCCTTTGTTCGATCCATTCGATGTCCTTTATTTGCATAACATAAGTGCGTGAGCGTTCAATGTTTCTTCCGGAAGTCATTTTCGGGACAGCGATGCTATGCTGACTCCGTCGAAGATGGGGATTCTTGTATTTTCGGACAGCCCTAATAATTTTTGCAACTCATACTTGTCTGGATGTTCTAGTATTTGTGTTCTTCCTTGCTGCCATTTTGTAAGCCGTCAAAGCGTTTACTGCGGAAATCCTCAAGAGTAGTCGCATGCCGGGTCTTCTGTGGCATTTGACCCTTTTTAATTGTGGTGACATAAGAAATCATTTGGTCGAGGTGATCTGTACTACACTTTCCTTCGTTGTATTCGGCAGCGGCTGCTGGTTTCGATGTTGCGAGCGAGCGAAGCGAGAGATCATTCTTGAGATTCCTTTGAAAACAAGTATAACAGCCAACGTGCCATTCGTACGTTGTCGTCTATTTGGATGATGTCCTAATTATTGCCGACGCGATAGATCAAGCCCTAACAGGATTGCACACCGTACTAGATACCCTTGTAAAAGCCGGATTCTCCTTTAACTTTGCAAAATGTTCTTTTCTAAAGGCATCGGTACTCTATTTGGAATATGTAATTTACGACGGAGAAGTTTGTCCCAACCCGGGTATAATGCACGCCTTGAGTTCTTTACCTGCGTCAACAACCGTCACACAGCTTAGGCAGTTCATAGGTTTAGGCTTTTATTTCCGAAAATTCGTCCCTAAATTTTCACGGGTAATGAAACCCTTGTATGCGCTTACTTCCGATAGAACTTCATATCGACGCTAGTTCGGATGAATATGAGGTTATTTTAACGCACAAGATTGAAGGTAAAAATAGAGTAATAGAATATTACAGTATAAGAAATAACCCTGCGGAATCTAGGTATCATTCTTACGAACTAGAAAAGTTAGCAGTGTGAACGCCGTCAAGCATTTCCGTCATTATCTCCACGGACGAGAATTTCTTGTAGTCTCCGATTGTAACCCTTTGAAGGTATCCAGTAGTAAGGTAAATTTAGATGACAGGGTTTACAGGTGGTGGGCTTACTTACAAACTTTTACTTTTGACATTCTGTACCGGGAGGGTAAACGAATGGCCCACGTAAATTTTGTCTCGCGAAATCCCGTAGACTTGGATCACCTTACGATCAACGAAGTCGTAGAGAAGGAAATCAATCTGACCGAAATCTCCGAAGACTGGCTATTAGTGGAATAACGTCGCGACTCCCAAATTTCTGGGATCGTCAATAAATTGCAGAACGAGGAGCTCACGGGAGATATCGCGAATACGTATGAATTACGGTCCGGTACCCTTCATCGTAATATACAGAGAAAAGGCAGAACTCTCTGCTTGTCCATTGTCCCCGGAGGTTTTAGATGGTCTGTTATTGACCATGTGCAACAGTCAATTATGCACTTAGGTTGGGATAAAACGCTTGAGAAACTGTGCGAGTGTTACTGGTTCGAAGGAATGGCGGAGTATGTTCGCAAATTCGTAGAGAACTGTTACGCTTGTCAAGTTTCGAAGGCCAGTTCAGGTAAAATACAAGCTGAATTACATCCTATACCTAAGACCAGCATACCTTGGCATACAGTTCACGTGGACATAACGGGCAAACTAAGCGGTAAAAGTGGTTCGAAAGGATATGTCATTGTTTTGGCCGACGTCTTCACTAAATTCGCATATCTGCATCATACTCGTAAAGTAGATTTCCCTTAGTACCGCTAAAGCACTTAAGTACTATATTTTTATTCGGCAGTCCTTGCCGGATGATAGCGGGTCAAGAGAGGTGTCCTAACGGGTAAATAGTTCCGAGATTTTTGCCAAGATAGGAACATTAAACTCCACCTAATAGCAACCGGTGCTAGTAGGGCCAATGGACAGGTAGAGCATACTATGAGTACGCTAAAAAACATGTTCACAACAATAGAAACCACCGGGCGGTCCTGGCAAGACGCGATCGGGGAAATACAACTGGCCTTAAATTGTACCACCAACCGCGTGACTAAGTCAAGCCCGTTGGAACTACTAATCGGTAGAACAGCGAGACCCTACGGCTTATCCCTACCCGACAATATCGAAGAAAGAGAAGTAAATATCTCCCATGTAAGACAGCAGGCGATAAAGAATATAGAAGCAAGCGCCAAATACGATAAGGATAAGTTCGACGAAAACAAAGCTAAAATAACTAGGTTCAACCTTGGCGATTTCGTGTTACGCAAAAACGAGGAAAGAAACCAGACGAAGTTAGATCCGAAATTCAGGGGTCCGTTCGAGATAGCAGAGATTTTGGAAGGAGATAGGTGTAATATCGTGATATAATGTGTTTACAAAGAGTGGACAATAGAGATGTTAATCAGACAGAAAAAGACGATTGTTGTTCAACCTGAACTATTCACGCCAAACGTACAGAAAACAGCGCAATCCACACTCTCTCGGCAACGCCACTCGCAACCTCTGTCTCCGCTCAGCTCGCACTCTGCTTCTCGACTCGCACTCTGCTTTTCGACTCACGCTCTGGCCGTTGCAGCATTCTGTTGTCTTTTTCCTAGGCCCACCGCACACGTGTTCTGCAGGCGCTCGTGGCCAGGGTCACGTAGGTCTTTTCCACGAAACTATGCACTTGAAAAGACCGATGACACATTGATGGGCCCGACGGCGCCTCAGCTCTCGCGACATTGTTCATAGTTCGCCCGATATTTCTTAGGCCTTTCGTCCACGATACTACATAGGTATACCTTAAAAACTCTAGACGGAAAACGATCATATAAGGACAGACATGACAGACTAAGAAAGATGCCGGAAAGCTGCGTCCCTGCTGAGTTGGACGTCTGCGGTGATGACGACGACGGTGATAATAACGATGCAAGTACACCGACCTCAGAGGATCACTAACACCGCGTTGTGGTTGTAGTACATCTGTAATATATCCACAGTGACGTTTTGCACATACGCAATATATCCACTGTGATGTCTCATATATCTGTAATATATCCACAGTGACGTTTTGCACATACGCAATATATCCACTGTGATGTCTCATATATCTGTAATATATCCACAGTGACGTTTTGCACATACGCAATATATCCACTGTGATGTCTCATACATCTGTAATATATCCACAGTGACGTTTTGCACATACGCAATATATCCACTGTGATGTCTCATACATCTGTAACATACCCACAGTGATACACCCAACGCAGTAACATGATCCAACAAACTGAGACTCTTCGGTGTACGAAATCGAAATGATCTGTCGTGTCATTACGGTCTGACTGGTAACTCACAGAACGCAACTAGCTCTTTAAACACAAATTATAGCGCTACTAATTCGAGCCCTCTTTCATTTCCTTGCATGTCAAACCTCCGAACAAAACTTCGTTGTTGAAATGGACCCTTGACTTTCTTGGACACTTAGTTAAACTGTAAATAATGTCAGTTGCATCGAAGCTAATGTAAGAAAACACGATATTTTAGTTACACACGAGGACGTGTGATAGTCAGGATGGCCGTGTCGGAGATGAAAGAACACCGGAGCCTTTGGAATTTTGGATAACCCCGCAACATTGTAACCTAGAGTCTACTATAGCTGTAATTGAACAATTGTAGTTATTCAACCCGATTGTAATTATTCGAGAATTGTGATAATGAGCTTGGGCTCGAGGCGACAGTCAGTCGCCGAACGTAGCCGCGGTCACGGGATGAACGCTTTGCCTAACAAAGGTATGAAGTAATTCTATAGCTCTCCTTAAAAGAAATATTTGTGTCGACACGCGACAGTAAACATTCCAACGGTTTCTGTCCCGTGGCTCGCCACGTGCAGACCCTATTCTTCGAGTAAGATGATTGCCAGATGTCGATGCGTCTCCGCAGTACATGTTCGGCTAGCCCGAGGGCCCGTTATAAATCTTAAGGTTTAGTTAACTAAAGTCCTTCAAACAGACAAACAGTCTTTGTCCCAACTACGGGAAGATAGGGAAGACATATTTTTCAACGAGCGGCGTCTCCCACTAGCAACTTTCCCTCGAGGGCGGCTAGCATCTTTTTCTAACCACCGATATGGAGATTGACCAATTAGCAGCAACGTCAATTTCCCTTACTTCCTAAACGAAGGCTTTCCTCGACGAATCCGATGATCTCGTGTCCTTAGACACACCCCATTATAGTTTTCCTCTGTGGCATCATCGGGACGGGACGGGCATTCTTTGACGCGCTCCCGTCGACTAAAGAGTAACGTCTTTACGCTCAGCAATTATTTTTACGAGTCAGACTTAGATTCAGCGAGAACGCCCATCTGTCATCCCGTTGGCCGCGGATTCGTTATTGAACCGGAGATCACTGTCACTAGTGTCGCGGACGTCTCACCGCCGTGATAGATTGTCAAACCTGTGTTATTCATACCTGTGTCAATAAATCGTATCTTCGCTACACCGCAACGATGGCTACCTTCAATGAAGACTCCTCAAACACCGACAACCCTATCCCCACTGCCTCTCCGACATATATATATACGTATTCATATGCATATTTCTCTTGGCAGTGTAGTATTCATATGAAATGAAATGTCAATTATTTATTTATCCTTTACCGGAATGTAGGCTAGTTTTAAGTATGTATCTTAGATTATCGGTTTGATAGAATTCGCACACATATATATATTTCTGACAATGTAACCTTCATTTCTTTAATAATACAATATTGTATGTTTTATGTATTCGTTAAACTATTAGTTTTTGACTTCATGTATACTTATATTTCATAAATTGATAATATTGTATTTATTGCATAGTATTGGAAGCACTGTCTCTAATATTTACTAGGTTATTACATGTTCGGCATATATGTTTATACTTATATGTAACTCTCCAAATTGATTGATTGAAATATATTTATATATATATATATATATATATATATATATATATATATATATATATATATATATATATATATTTCATATATATATATATATATATATATATATTTATATATATATAATATATATATATATATATATATATATATATATATATATATATATATATATATATATATATTCCTGGCGTTTCAATTATTTTCCCCTTTTGTAGTTATTCTTATTTCCTGGTTTATTTAGAATTGTGTGTATATGTATTTTGTTTATTGGTTGGATCCGTTAATCGCCCTCGTTTTGTTAATCCTTCCTTTCGTTTCGTAGTGCCGTGTGTTCGTTTGTGCATTCAAATCCTTATTCGCGTGTTTTGTATAGAATGGTTTTCTTGTTCTTGTTACGGCGCGTGCGGAGCGCGGGACGTGACACCCCCGCCCTTGGAGTTCAAATTTCCAAAGGAAATTTGACTGATGGTATCTCTGAGTTCGCTCAAGGCGGACGTAGATATCGTTGGTAGTTGAGTGACTACCGGTGTTATCGATATCCCTTGAGGTGCTGTTTGATCCACGATATTTCGTCTTCGTTTGAGGTATAGTAGCGGGTGGGTGACTGAGCCGCATATTGCTCCACATTCGTAAGTTTCACGTAACTGGTATCCGTGTGCGGCTATATCTATTATTGTCTTGATTAGTTTAAATATTGCGAGTATTCCAAATATTGCTGCACTGACAGTTCCAAATTCCATAAAACCAGTCCATAAGCTTGATACGGTATTTTTCGCTATTGTCGTTAATGTGTTTTTGTCCATCATTCCCAGGATGTTTACTGTTCCAGGGACGATTGTTTTTCCTGTTGCTCCTCTGGCCAATGCGTTCAAGACTGCAGATTTTTCTGCCGGGAACATGACGTGGTCCCGTAGTGCATCGAGGTCTTTTTGGGTATATATTCCGCTCGTGGCCAACGACGATGGTGCTGAATATCGCCACGTTTGGCGCACGTCCGGGCGGAGTTCCTGTGGTGCGATTCTTTTGCCAAACGGGTAGTTCCGAGTAGCATTTTGTTGTATGTCGTACCTTTACTTGTACCGGAATGCATTTGACTATATGGACCGCTTCTCCTGCGATCAAAGCCATGTATCCTGGGTTTTGGTTATGGTGTATGCAAATTCGTCGGGCGGTAAGTTTGCCAAGCTTAAAGCGTTCTCTATTAGTTTCTTCTGTGTGGTGTATCTTTATGTCAGTGTATCATGGTATAATGTTTTCATTTCTCGAGTTTATCAGAAATAGGAATAACCTTTTATAGAAAAAGAAAATTTTTATATATTATATTATTTTTTCTTTCCTTCTTTTTTCTTCTTTTTTTCTTCTTCCCCCCTTTTTTTATTGTTAAAACTTTTGTTTTATTTTAGGTTTTACGTACTTGTTATCAGTGAAAATAAATATTATGAATACTACTTGGGTTGTAATTATATACATATATGCGTACGTATTGGTAAGTAGTATAAATGAGATTTGTTTTATTGTTATAAATATATAAGTATATATCATCAATAGGAATAAATATTACAAATGTACCTTGTCTTCGAGTATATATATATATATATATATATATATATATATATATATATATATATATATATATATATATATATATATATATGCGTGCAATGATAAATACGACGGCTTATTTTTATGAGTCACTTGCATTATCAATGGAAGTGAATGTTATAAATATCGCCTACTTTACAACATGCGTGTATATATATATTGGTGAACATAAGTGAAAATTATATGCATAGTTATAAATGTTGTTTGTTTACAGGTGGATAGCATCAGTATTTGGTTTCGTGAGTGGCTTACAAATACTTTACAGTTCCACTGTGCGGATTGCTATTCATGTTCTTCCATCCGTCGTTCAGAGAATGGTTGATGAGTTCGCCATCAGTTCTGTACACACATATAAAAATAGTTAATGTATATATATATTATTTATTATTTTTTTTTTTTTTATTAGTACCTAACATTGCTATTATGATGCTGTATTACATTGCTTTGGCTATTATTTGTATGTGCGCGCGACGAATTTTTCAACATGGCCGCTCGCGTGTCTCTTTGGTATGGCATTGGTTTAATGTCAACAGTAACGTGTTGTTGAAATAGCTAATTAATTGTTAATCACTATAATTTTATTTAGTAGTGTTTTGTAATATTGTTTTGTGTTTCATGATATTGTGTGTGTCAATACCGTGTGCTACTTTAATGTGATAGCATGGATTGTATTGTTACCGAATTTCAATAGTCATTGTTTTGATTATACGTGACTTGCATTTATGTAAGTCTCGTTTAATTTAGTTAATGTTTTGTGTATTGTGTTACCAATTATTTCGTGTAGCATAACTTTATTCCTTTGCACCGAGTTCAGTCATGTCTTGTCGTTAATATTTAGTTAGTCTATCTTGATTAATTTCTAACCCATTTCTGTGTTTATTGACCCTTCTTATTTTCCCTATTAATTTATTATTGCATGTACTTGCGGTTTGTTATTATTTTATGTATGATATGGATTAGTTCCCTTATTAGTGATTAAAATTTATTTGTTAGATTCACATTGTAATTTCTAACCTATTTCTGTGTTTATTGACCTTTCCTTATTTTCCCTATTAATTTATTATTGCATGTACTTGCTATTTGTTATTATTTTATGTATGATATGAATTAGTTCCCTTATTAGTGGTTAAAATTTATTTATTAGATTAACATTGTCTATAATTCTTCAGATTCTACTCATTCGATGTTGCGTCACTTACCTGGATCATTCCCACAACGTCATCCAATTCTTCGATATGCCTTGGATACTTACTACGGTTGCCTTCAATCGTCTTATATCTGTGGCTATAAAGGTACTGTTTAATTCATTTAATTTAATATGTGTATAATGCATTGTGTGTGCGACCGCTATTGTGCATTACAAAATCCACTTCTACATGTTAGATATGATAATATAACAATACTACGTAGATTAATACATAATAAAATATCCTTTTACTCCGGTTATATTTATTACTAACTCTCAATTAATCTATTTTAATTATTTTCTAACCACTTTCTATATTTCTCAGCTATTTTATTTCTTCTTGTTAATCTGCGAAATCCATGCATGTACACTTCCTTGTATGGTGATTGATTGTTCACGAGGTAAGTTGCACTTTCACTGTTTTCGTTATTCGTTGAACTAACACGTTTTGCATTCAAACACTAATTGGAGCACTCGTAATAAACTTCTTTTCTTTTTCCAAGTTTCCGCTATCTGTGTCATTCGACGAACAGTGCCACGCCTCCACAGCACCGTTATAACATTTAGCGATGCTGCTCTTTGCATTAAGGCAATTGAAGTTAATTCGTTCGTTTATTTTCAGGTGGTACATGGTGTTCCGCAAGCAGGGAGCCATAACCTATTCTGCATGTAGACCTTCTTATATGATGATTACTTGTTTACAAGGTAACTTTCACTTTCCCTCTTTTAATTATTTATTGAATCAACACGTTGTATATTCAAACAATAATTGGAGTACACATAATAATTTTCCCTTTTTTCTTTTTAGGTTTTCGCTATCTGTATTGTTCGACGAACAGTGTCACACCTCCTTTTGATTTATCCATAATATAGTTCTAACATTTAGTAACCTTGTATTTTGCACTGAGACAATTGAAACTAATTTATTCACTTATTTTAGGTAGCTGTCATACATTGTGTTCCACGAACAGCGATCCATAACCTATACTTGCACGTACACTTTCTTGTGTGTTGATCACTTGTTCACAAGGTAACTTTCACTTTCACTAGTTAATTGTTCATTGAGTTAACACGTTTTATATTTAAGCAATAATTGAAACACGTATAATAATTTTCCTTTTTCCTTTTAGGTGTTCGATATCTGTATTATTCGACGAACAGCACTATAACATATACTACCGCACTACGTTGCCTACTGAAATCGCTTTATTCATTGCTTATTTCGATTATGCGCTAGTTTTAACTTGTTTAAATGCACCGTTCGCGGAATCCCTTTTACTTCGATCTTGACGTTTTGGTTGTGCAAGATTTCTAGCACTTTGTATGGTCCAGTATATTGATCGGAGAATTTTCCTTTACTGGGTTCTTTTAGTAAATATATCGAATCTCCTATTTTAAAATCTTGGGGGTTGATTCGTCGGTCGTAATATTCTTTTGATCTTAGTTTGGATTTTATCAAATATTCTCTTGCCATTCGTTGTACGGTGTTAATTTTATCGAACAGATCTTCGAGATATTCTGCGTAAGTTGGTTCCATGTTCTCTTCGATTATTACTTCACCAGTAGGTTCTCTGGCTAGATGTCCAAAAACTAATTCGTGCGGGGAGAATTTCGTTCCTTCGTGTACAGAGGTATTATAGGAAAACATAGCTAATTCTACCCATTCGTCCCAATTTTTGGAATTTTCAATATATAATTTGAGATATTCTATCAGCACGTGGTGAGATCTTTCGATTGAACCGTTACTTTGTGGATGATATGCCGTCGTGGTATATTGTTTGATGCGGAATCTCTTTGCTACTTTCTTCATTAGTGAGGATGTAAAGTTCGTCCCTTGATCAGTGAGAATAGCTCTCGGTGACCCGAAACGACAAATAAATCGCTTTACAAAAACGTCCGCTATCTCGGCTGAAGAAATTCCTCCTAGTGGAATCCCAATTGAGTATTTTGTTAATAAGTCTTGGATAGTTAATACATATTCGTTTCCCTTTTGGGTTTTTGGTAATGGACCTACAATATCCATACTAACCTTATCGAACGCTTTACCTGGTGTGTCTGTAAGTACCATTGGTTGCTTTGCTTTTATTCTTGTGAGTTTCTTCAATTGACATTCCTTACATGTTCTTACGTAATCTTGAATTTCCTTTTTCATATTTTCCCAATAGTAATGTTGTCGTATTCTTTGATAAGTTTTTGTTATTCCTTTGTGTCCTGCTACGCTTGATTCATGTTTTTCTCGTATTATGTTGTTCCGCGCTTCCACAGGTGGGGTAATTACTTCCCCAGTGCAAATGGTGATGGTTAAGGTTTTTTCCATAAATATTTCCTTTAATTTTCTGATTGTATATCGCCAGGGTATTTCCTCCAAGTTTCCTTTGCTAATGCTGAACGAAGTTAACTGTTTTTCATTTACTACGTCTAATAGAGATCTTAGCGAGTTTAATAAATTTTCTGGTGTTATTGGAATATTTCTATTTTCCTTTATCGGTAGGAATACAATGTATTTTCCAGAATCGTAATTCAATCTTGCTTTTTCTAACATTAAATCTTTATAACGAGGCAATTTTCCCGTTTCCTTCATTTCTAAGGCTCCTTTATTTATCGGATTGCCATGTATATCTATAAATACTACTTTATGGTCATTTACTCTCGCAATTGAGTCTCGGGTTTCTGAAATTCTTAGTTCCGCAATTATCGTAGGTCTCGTGTCCTTTTCTCGTTGTTGAATTGGTTCTGGAATTACAGTGGAGGTCTCTTTTTCGCTTGTTGTATCCGTGTCTTCTTTTTCTCGATTGGTTATTTCTCTATCTGTACTTACATCGATTTCTGCTAATGCTTGGTCTAAATATTTTATGGGGGTTTCTTCTATTGTAAAATGTTTTCGGGTAAAACCCTTTCCTTGATTTTTAGAATCACTGGATTGAGGCAAGACGTGTGGTTTAGCTTCGAATATGGGAGAGTCTTCGGTTGACGTATCTATTTCGAATCTTTTTGAGACAGGATAGCGAATCGGTGAGACTTCCTCTCTCTTTCTGATTGGTAAACAAACTTCCGGAGGGTTCCTAGATAATGCGTCTGCGTTTGCGTTCGCCCTGCCTTCTTTGTATACAATATCAAATTCGAAGTCCGATAACTTTAATTTCCATTTCCAAATTCTTGAAGTAGGGTCTTTGATAGAATGCATCCACACTAAAGGTTTATGATCGGTTACGATGGTAAACTTTCTTCCGTAAAGATACGGTCGGAAGTGCATTGCGCTGTAAACAATTGCCAGACACTCCTTTTCTATGGTAGAGTAGTTTTGTTCGGCGGGATTTAATAGCCTTGAGGCATACGCAATCGGCAAATCCTTTCCGATTGGCCCTTGACTCAGTACACCGCTTATTGCATATCCTGATGCGTCTGTAGTAAGGTTAAAGGGTTTAGAAAAGTCTGGATATTGCAGGATGGGTTTCGTCACTAACGCTGTCTTTAAATTATTGAATGCGTTTTCTTGATTTTCTGCCCATTTAAAGGGAGTGTCTTTCTTTAATAGTTGTGTCAATGGTTTTGCGACCTTGGAGAAATCGGGTATAAATCTTCTGTAATATCCTGCTAGTC
Source organism: Bombus huntii (assembly GCF_024542735.1). Taxonomy (NCBI): domain Eukaryota; kingdom Metazoa; phylum Arthropoda; class Insecta; order Hymenoptera; family Apidae; genus Bombus; species Bombus huntii. Next base: position 11,802,307 of record NC_066251.1, read on the forward strand.
CCAGAAATTGTTTGATATTTTTCACCCTCTTTGGTCGTGGAAATTTTGATACGGCTTCGACTTTCTTTGGGTCGGGTTTCACGCCATCCTCACTAATTATATGTCCTAAATAATTCACCTCGTGTCGTAAAAATTCGCACTTATCAGGTTGTAATCGTAATTTAGCTTTCCTCAGCCTTTCCATTAATTTATTAAATTTAATTTCGTGTTCTTGGAGAGACGTGGAATAAATCACTATGTCATCCAGATAGACGAATAGTTCTATTCCTTGCAGACCAGATAATATTGAATTCATCAAACGTTGAAATGTTGCTGGGGCATTTTTTAATCCAAAGGGCATTCTTTTGAATTGAAAATGCCCGTATGGTGTCGAAAATGCAGTTTTGTGGGCATCTTCCTGTGACATACGGATCTGGTGAAAGCCCGATGCCAAGTCAAACGTGGAAAAATATTTTGCACTTCCTAATTGATCCAATATTTCTGTAATGTTGGGTAGTGGGAAGGCATCGCCAATCGTTTTATCGTTCAATTTTCTATAATCGATGACTAATCTCCAGTGCTTATTTCCTTGCGAATCGGGTTTTTTGGACACAATCCATAACGGGGAGTTATATGGAGATATTGATGGTTCCACTACGTCCGTATCTAGTAGTTCTTGGACCTGTCGATTTATTTCTTCTCGATGTATTGGTGGATATCGATACTGTTTAGTATTGATGGGTATATTATCCGTTGTAATTATCCTATGTTCCAGAACTTCGGTTGCTTCCAATGTATCTCCTGGAATATGAAACCTATCTTGATTATTACGAATCAATTTTTTAGCATTTTCCTTTTCTTCTTCGTTCAAATGTTCGAGTCGTAGTAACTCATTTATTTTATCGTATCTACTTTCCTCCGATCTTAGAACTGTATTGCACGCTGTCCTAGGAAGCGGGGTGGGGGGCGGGGGGATTTTCAAATTCTTTAATTACCATCGTTGGTGTTGTAAATACGTAATCTCTCGAAGTAGTATTTATTACTCTTATGTAACCTTTTCCTTTATGATTCCTCACAACTGCATTACCAAAATAGATTCCCTTGTTCCCAAGATTCTTGGAATAAATACCTCTTTTATCTCTGGATTAGCGATATTAATTGAACACGTTATTGAACTTCGCTTCGGTATAATTATTTTTTCTTTAGTATCGAAGGGAATATAAATATTTCCCCATCTGATATGTTTTCCCTCATAATCTAAACGAGCCTTACAACCTGCAAAAAATTCGGATCCTAGGATTCCGTCTTGATCGATTAGCAATGAATCATCGACTACATGAAAAACAACCGGATGGTCCGCAACCTGTATTACCGTCTGCCCTAGGGAGACCAGGCTCGTTGCCGTAATTCCTCGCACTTCGATTGATTCCTTTTCGTCGATGATGGCTGAGTCGGGTAAAGCAGGTTTTTTGATAATATTGATTTCCGATCCAGAGTCTAATAGTAAACTCGTCTTAGTTTTTAGATCTGGGGAAACTATTCGTGCAGTTGGGGTCGTTGGGGAATCGTTAAATTTTACTGAAATAATTCGGAGAGGTCGCCTTCCGAATCTGAATTCAACTCCTGATGATTTTCCTTCGCCGGTTGCTTGTGCTTCACTCTTTCCCTTTTGTCTTGAGATTCTGGATTCTCTGTCTGTGACCTTGTTTGGTTGTGGGATGACTCCCCCACAGTATTTAGTGGTTGTTCGTTCGATCTTATAGTCGGCATTGCGTTCGCTCTGTCTCTCGTTATGGGTGGTGGAGTCGATCTCGCGGGGGTGGCTGCCCTTTTTCTGTTTGTTGCCGTCGGCGCCGGTCGCCTGGTTGCCGCCTGTACTCTTGGGCGATTCGGCGTATCGTTCCTTCGTGGCTCGCCCCATTCTCCCGAAGGACGTGTTTGGTTTCCCGATGGCCTCGAAGCATAGGGTACGATTAATCCGGCATCTACTCGGGCTTTAAATTTGTAACAGTCTTTCACTAAGTGCCCGGGCTTTTTGCAATAGTTACACGTGATATTTTGTCTTGTAGAATTCAAAAAATTCTGCGATGGAGGTACCAATCTTCGATCTTGGCGGTTGTTCCTGATATTGTTGTTAGTGTTCGAAGGATGTGCGTTGTCGCGTCTGTAATAGTTCGAGGGTGTCGGTCGTTGGGGTCGCGTTCTATCGGTTATTTGTTTCAATTCGTGTGTTGCTTTGACGGCTTGACGATACGCATCTTCTAAAGTATGGTACCCTGCTATTTTTACTCGCACATATACCTCGTTCGGAAGTCCTTTAACGAAAGCTTCTCTCGTTTCCCAATCTATAGTATCTTGGATATCGGGGGATATGATGCCGTAGTCGCCTCTTTCTCCGTCCATTATTGCCAATCTAAGATTTCTAACGCGATCCATATAATCTAATATGTCTTCCCCGGGTCGTTGAAATATCGTTCCTAATTCCCCTTTATATTCGTTAAGAGATTTCTTTGGGCCGAATAGATCCTTTAATTTGTTTCCGAAATCGTTTAGACTCATTAATTCTGTGTCTTCGATGGCGAGGAGCGCGTGTCCACGGAGCTTATTTACTAACAATTTTACCAATTGAGGTTCTTGATATCTGGGAATCATATTTCGCGCGCGCTCACAAGCTCTTAAAAAGTGGAATACCGATGGTCGATATCCGTCAAACACTGGCACCGATTCGATCGCGTCTTTTAGCTCAATTGGCTGGGTATGTCCACTCGGCTGAACCGTCTCTTGTTGCGTTGTCGGCGGCGATACGGGTGTTTTAGGTTCTTGTTTTGTTTTAAGTTCGAATAAGCCGCTTTGTAATTCGGCGAGTTTTGCACTCATATCGCGAAAGTTCGCATCCCATGCTTTAAGCTTTTCCGACAATGTCAAAACCATTTCTTCGTCCAACGATTCCACTACAGTCGCCATTGTTTCTTAAAATTAATATTTTATTGTCAAGCGTGACAACTTAATCTTCTATGGAGCATATCGAACTGTTTAAACCAACTTTAATCCTCCGTGAAGCGTATCCCACCGCTGCCACCAAAATATTTACTAACACTAATGTTACGTATTAGTTTATTGACATCGATCAAATTTTAAATTTAAATTTTACTGAAAAATTTTTTTTGTTGAGTTTGAATTTAATCTGAAGGGAAATAAATTGAAATGATATTATTGTGTATGTAATACTGATTTAGATTTCTAATTAATACGGTAGTTGCTGCCACCAGAAATAGTCTAAGGACTATTTCAAAATATCTTAATTTTATTATTTTTTGTTTAATTGGTAGCGTTAACTGACGCTTAATGCAACTGGTAAACGAATTCCACTTTTCGGCTAACCTGCTATGTGCAGGGATACTGGCACGGGACAGGATTAAAGCTGGGAACAATAAATATTTGTCCTCGTTGAACGGATTTTTATTTGAATGTAGAATTGCTTAGATTATTACCTTTATATATATTTTATTAGCCGGATATATATATATTTTAGCGTTGCTGGATTGGATAGGAATGTGAGATTTTTCGTTGTTATATATAAATTTATTTTTACGTTTGACTTCTTCTTCTCTTTTAATTTCGCTGTAGTAGTTTGCCGGTAGAACCGAAACTCAATTCATTTACTACGATAGATTCTGTTACCACGATTTTCTTGCCTTTTGAGTTTAATAATCGAGGATGATTCTAACGATCCTCTCTGTGTGGGACCCATAAATACTACCCAAATAAATACTACCCAAAGACGGGTAGTATTTTACCAACAGTGGGAGGAGGAATGCGAAGATCGACGGGTGTTTTTGATAATCGGAAACCGATGATAAGAAGTTCTAATTCGATTCTCGAGGGCAACGAAATTATCAGAGAAAAAGGAAATTCTCAAAATTAATTTTCTTACCTTGAGGAGTAGGCGCTGTCTGGCGCCATTACCTCAGCTGCTCCGGTGGTCGTCGAAGTTTTTGCTGGGTTTATTACTTGAACTCGAATATAGTTTACTATCAACGTTTACTTTATTTATCTATTTCGATACAGACAGAACAATTTACTAACTGGATTAATACCGCAATTACAATGCGCGTTCAAAGATAAAATTTTCTTTTTACTTAGTCGTGGCTCTCTTTTCTTGACCGAAAAACTAAAGACCCCGAAGCGCAAAATACTATACAAAATTTCTAAAGATGAGCGCAATAACGAACGTAGTAACAATGAACACAAAGAGTGAACAAAATAATTATGAACCGTAATAACGAAGATCGCAATAATAATGAACAAAGAATAATGAACGGTAATAACAATGATCACTATAATAATGAGCGAAGAATAATGAGCGTAATAAGAATGTTTACCAGAATAATAATGAGCAAAGAATAATGTAATAAGAATGTTCACCGGAATAATAATGAGCAAAGAATAATGAACGAAGAATAATGAACGTAATAAGAATGTTCACCAGAATAATAATGAGCCCTGCTCTACGTTGCTTTGCTTATTTATAATGCCATCCCCCACAGGGTGGTGGTCCGCTGGGGGTACGCTTATGATTGCTTTTGCGATTTTGACCCCTAACCTAACCCCAACCTAACCCCAACCTAACCCTTTCTTGTTGTTTCCCTAGGTTTCGGTGAACGACGTTCGAACAATGTTTGCGGAGGCATTTCCATCAGAGGTTCCTTATTATTATTATTTTTTTCCTTTTAAATGTCTTTTGTTTTTATGTATGATATATATATATATTTTTTAAATGTGATATCTATTTTATGTTTGTTAAATATATGTATTTTAATTTTATATTTCCCCCTTTTTAATTGATTATATATGTAATATCGTGATATAATATATTTAGAAGGAATGGATGATACAGATGTTAATCGGACAGAAAAAGACGATTGATGTTCAACCTGAACTATTCACACCAAACGTACAGAAAACAGCACAACTAAATAATTAGATAACGACACGACTTTCACAAAATGCAATCAACACTCTCTCGGCAACGCCACTCGCAAACTCTGCTTCTCGACTGACTCTCTGGCCGTTGTAGCATTCTATTGTCTATTGCTAGGCCCACCGCACACGTGTTCTGCAGACGCTCGTAGCCAGGGTCACGTAGGTCTTTTCGGCAAAGCTATTTGTTTGAAGGACCCGGTAATGCATTGATGGAGCCGACAGCGCCTCGGCTCTCGCGACATTGTCTGTAGTTAGCTCGACGTTTCTTAGGCCCTTCTCCCCGATACTACATATATATATATATATATATATATATATATATATATATATATTTTTTTACATTTGTAGTTGCGCACAGATTTTATTAAAGAAAAGTGTTAACAATGTGTTTTAATGATTCATTTCTCGCGCCTGACTTCCATTAATCCTTAATATTCCTGTCGCCGTGATGCGTGTAAATCTAACATGGCTGCTCATAAATGTCATCAGCAAAGTTATAGTGACGGGTCTTTAATTTTGTTTAATACCGAAGTAATTTTCCGTCTGCCGCTCGTTTTTATTAATATTGTTTTAAAGTGACAAGTATTGTTCGTGTGAATATACGCATATATATATATTTATGTTGTGTGTTTTGTAATTCTTCGATTGCGTTATTTATTGTTTTGAGTAGTTTATTTTATAGAGTATTCGATAATATAAAACATACGCGCACACATACATACATACATACATACATATATATATATATATATATATATATATATATATATATATATATATATGTCGGGATTTACATTAGAATTAAGGTTAGGGGCGTGAAACGAATCTTCGTTTGGGTTACACGTTGTCGTTATGCAATAGAGAAGACATTGACTAGTGCAAATACCATTATTATAGAACCGGACAAGAAACCGCGGTAGTTAGGTGCTCGAGATACTAATGACAATGATCCTAGGTTCAATAACGAATCCGCGGTCAACGGGATGACAACAGAACGTACTCACAAAGTCTAAGTCTGAGAATAATCACTGATCGCGAAGGCGTTACTCTTGGATCGATGAGATCGCGAGCGAGAATGCCTTTCCCGTCCCGATGATGCCACACAGGAAAACTATAACGGGATGTGTCTAAGGATACGAGATCATCGGATTCGTCGAGAAAAGCCTTCGTTCAGAAAGTGTTGCTGCTAATTGGTTAATCTCCATATCGGTGGTTAGAAAAGGATGCTAGCCGCCCTCGAGGGAAAGTTGCTAGTGGGAGACGCCGCTCGTTGAAAAATATGTCTTCCCTATCTTCCCGTAGTTGGGACAAAGACTGTTTGTCTGTTTGAAGGACTTTAGTTAACTAAACCTTAAGATTTATAACGGGCCCTCGGGCTAGCCGAACATGTACTGCGGAGACGCATCGACATCTGGCAATCATCTTACTCGAAGAATAGGGTCTGCACGTGGCGAGCCACGGGACAGAAACCGTTGGAATGTTTACTGTCGCGTGTCGACACAAATATTTCTTTTAAGGAGAGCTATAGAATTACTTCATACCTTTGTTAGGCAAAGCGTTCATCCCGTGACCGCGGCTACGTTCGGCGACTGACTGTCGCCTCGAGCCCAAGCTCATTATCACAATTCTCGAATAATTACAATCGGGTTGAATAACTACAATTGTTCAATTACAGCTATAGTAGACTCTAGGTTACAATGTTGCGGGGTTATCCAAAATTCCAAAGGCTCCGGTGTTCTTTCATCTCCGACACGGCCATCCTGACTATCACACGTCCTCGTGTGTAACTAAAATATCGTATTTCTTACATTAGATTCGATACAACTGACATTATTTGCGATTTAGCTAAATGTCCAAGTAAGTCAAGGGTCCAGTGCAATAACAAAGTTTCGTTCGGAGGTTTGACAACGGAAAAGTAAAAGAGAATAGGAATTTGTAATGTTATAATTTGTATTCAAAGTGTTAGGTGCGTTCTGTGAGTCGCCAGTCAGACCGTAATGACACGACAGATCATTTCGATTTCGTACACCGAAGAGTCTCAGTTTGTTGGATCATGTTACTGCGTTGGGTGTATCACTGTGGGTATGTTACAGATGTATGAGACATCACAGTGGATATATTGCGTATGTGCAAAACGTCACTGTGGATATATTACAGATGTATGAGACATCACTGTGGATATATTGCGTATGTGCAAAACGTCACTGTGGATATATTACAGATATATGAGACATCACAGTGGATATATTGCGTATGTGCAAAACGTCACTGTGGATATATTACAGATATATGAGACATCACAGTGGATATATTGCGTATGTGCAAAACGTCACTGTGGATATATTACAGATGTACTACAACCACAACGCGGTGTTAGTGATCCTCTGAGGTCGGTGTACTTGCATCGTTATTATCACCGTCGTCGTCATCACCGCAGACGTCCAACTCAGCAGGGACGCAGCTTTCCGGCATCTTTCTCAGTCTGTCATGTCTGTCCTTATATAATCGTTTTCCGTCTAGAGTTTTTAAGGTATACCTATGTAGTATCGTGGACGAAAGGCCTAAGAAATATCGGGCGAACTATGAACAATGTCGCGAGAGCTGAGGCGCCGTCGGGCCCATCAATGTGTCATCGGTCTTTTCAAGTGCATAGTTTCGTGGAAAAGACCTACGTGACCCTGGCCACGAGCGCCTGCAGAACACGTGTGCGGTGGGCCTAGGAAAAAGACAACAGAATGCGGCAATGACCAGAGAGTGAGTCGAAAAGCAGAGTGCGAGTCGAGAAGCAGAGTGCGAGCTGAGCGGAGACAGAGGTTGCGAGTGGCGTTGCCGAGAGAGTGTGGATTGCGCTGTTTTCTGTACGTTTGGCGTGAATAGTTCAGGTTGAACAACAATCGTCTTTTTCTGTCTGATTAACATCTCTATTGTCCACTCTTTATAAACACATTATATCACGATATTACACCTATCTCCTTCCAAAATCTCTGCTATCTCGAACGGACCCCTGAATTTCGGATCTAACTTCGTCTGGTTTCTTTCCTCGTTTTTGCGTAACACGAAATCGCCAAGGTTGAACCTAGTTATTTTAGCTTTGTTTTCGTCGAACTTATCCTTATCGTATTTGGCGCTTGCTTCTATATTCTTTATCGCCTGCTGTCTTACATGGGAGATATTTACTTCTCTTTCTTCGATATTGTCGGGTAGGGATAAGCCGTAGGGTCTCGCTGTTCTACCGATTAGTAGTTCCAACGGGCTTGACTTAGTCACGCGGTTGGTGGTACAATTTAAGGCCAGTTGTATTTCCCCGATCGCGTTTTGCCAGGACCGCCAGTTGGTTTCTATTGTTGTGAACATGTTTTTTTTTTTTTTTTTAGCGTACTCATAATACGCTCTACCTGTCCGTTGGCCCTACTAGCTCCGGTCGCAATTAAATGGAGTTTAATGTATTTATCTTGACAAAAGTCTGGAAATTCTTTGCCCGTAAAACATCTTCCCTGATCCGCTATTATCCGGCAGGGACTGTCGAATAAAAATATAGTACTTAAGTGCTTTAACGGTACTAAGGAAATCTACTTTACAAGTATGATGCAGATATGCGAATTTAGTGAAGACGTCGACCAAAACAATGACATACTCTTTCGAACCACTTTTACCGCTTAGTTTGCCCGTTATGTCCACGTGAACTGTATGCCAAAGTATGCTGGTCTTAGGTATAGGATGTAATTCAGCTTGTATTTTACCTGAACTGGCCTTCGAAACTTGACAAGCGTGACAGTTCTCTACGAATTGGCGAACATACTCCGCCATTCCTTCGAACCAGTAACACTCGCACAGTTTCTCAAGCGTTTTATCCCAACCTAAGTGCATAATTGACTGTTGCACATGGTTAATAACAGATCATCTAAAACCTCTGGGGACAATGGACAAGCAGAGAGTTCTGCCTTTCCTCTGTATTTTACGATGAAGGGTACCGGACCGTAACTCATACGTATTCGCGACGTCTTCCGCGAGCTCTTCGTTCTGTAATTTATTGACGATCCCAGAAATTTGGGAGTCGCGACGTTATTCCACTAATAGCTAGTCTTCGGAGATTTCGGTCAGATTGATTTCCTTCTCTATGACTTCGTTGATCGTAAGGTGATCCAAGTCTATGGGATTTCGCGAGACAAAATTTACGTGGGCTATTCGTTTACCTTCCCGGTACAGAATGTCAAAAGTAAAAGTTTGTAAGTAAGCCCACCACCTGTAAACCCTGTCATTTAAATTTACCTTACTACTGGATGCCTTCAAAGGATTACAATCGGAGACGACAAGAAATTCTCGTCCGTGGAGATAATGACGGAAATGCTTGACGGCGTTCACAACTGCTAACGTTTCTAGTTCGTAAGAATGATACCTAGATTCCGCAGGGTTACTTCTTATACTGTAATATTCTATTACTCTATTTTTACCTTCAATCTTGTGCATTAAAATAACCATATCCATCCGAACTAGCGTCGATACGAAGTTCTATCGGGTAGTTCGGGTCAAATACCATTAACACCGGCGCGTCGGTCAGGGCGGAAATTACCTTTTGCCTTATTTTTCCATGCCTATCTGTCCAAGTCATGTTTTTATTATCGGAAGTAAGCGCATACAAGGGTTTCATTACCCGTGAAGATTTAGGGGCGAATTTTCGGAAATAAAGGGCTAAACCTATGAACTGCCTGAGCTGTGTGACGGTCGTTGACGCAGGTAAAGAACTCAAGGCGTGCATTTTACCCGGATTGGGACGAACTTCTCCGTCGTAAATTACATATTCCAAATAGAGTACCGATGCCTTTAGAAAAGAACATTTTGAAAAGTTAAAAGAGAATCCGGCTTTTACAAGGGTATCTAGTACGGTGTGCAATACTTTTAGAGCTTGATCTATCGGGTCGGCAATAATTAGGACATCATCCAAATAGACGACAACGTACGAATGGCACGTTGACTGTTACACGTGTTTTCAAAGGAATCTCAAGAATGATCTCTCGTTTCGTTTGTTCGCAACATCGAAATCAGCAGCCGCTGCTGAATACAATGAAGGAAAGTGTAGTACAGATCACTCCGACCAAATGATTTCTTATGTCACCACAATTAAAAAGGGTCAAATGCTACAGAAGACTTGGCACGCGACTACTCCTGAGGATTTCCATAGTAAACGTTTTGATGGTTTACAAAATTGTAGCAAGGAAGAACATAAATATTAGAATATTTAGACAAGTATGAGCTGCACAATTATTAGGGTTGTCCGAAAATATAAGAATCCTCATTTTCGACGGAGTCAGCATAGTATCGCCGTCCCGAAAATGACTTCCGGAAGAAACATTAAACGCGCACGCACTTATGTTATGCAAATAAAGGACATCGAATGGATCGAACAAAGGCACAAAAGAATTCGAAGAAAACAACAACTCATTATCCAAATTGATCATCGAGGGTAATCAAGGCTGTATAACTCCTAGAATTAGGATGAATAGGGGTTTGGAGAAACCCACCGGCCATGTCCAGAATAATAAAATATCTCGCTTTTGCAATCTCGCGACTTGATCCGCAATGAGGGGTAAACGATACCGATCCGCGACCGTGTATTTATTTAGTTCTCAAAAATCTACCTATCATCTATCTGAACCATTGTTCGTCTTCACGAGTAACGCAGGGCTCGCGAACGGTGAATTACTAGGCTTTATGATTTTTGGCTGTAATTAAATCGCTTGTTCTCTCACGTACTATTCCGCGCTCGCGAAGTTTATTAGGATTCCTTGTACGGCGATGTCAGGATCAATTAATTGTACTTCTAACTGGTCTGTATTTTTTTTGTACGAGTACGTAGGGAACCCGTAACGGATGAATCTCTGAATTTTCGAAAAGAAAGATTAATCTACCCTTATCACTACCACGTACCTCATTGTCAACTTCATTAACATCGATCTCGTTTTCGGCGGTTTTATTACAGGCATTAATTATTTTTGTTTTACACATAGCGAGGCTATTTTGTGTAATATTACGTCAAAATCTTGGCTTAAAATTTAACGAGTAATCGCGATATCGTATTGTTAAATAACTATCAGCGAAGACATGAAAAATTTATCTCTAACCACTAACACCTGCAACGGACAAGATTTGAGCGATACGTTTAGTACCAATACCTCTTATTCCTCGCATTACTACTATATCAATCGTTCTTTTGCCAGAAATTCTCAAGACTACGGATTCTTTAATTAGCGAACACTCGGCTCCGAAATCGGGGTAAAATGGAAACGACTCACCCGGATGGCTTGATCTACCAGTTAGCGCCTCCACTACGTAGAAGTCGATTCGACACTCGGTATTGAAATTATATTCGGGGCACTGCTTTGTAAAGGATTTTCCTCCATAATCAGATTGGTAGCTGCGCACCATGCAGCGGAGTCGAAAAATTGTTAGGTTCCACACTCGATATTTTGCACTAGCGACGGAATTAACTCGCGCACGATGGTCGTAAACTCTTGCACTGTTATAACCGGCACTGATCCCACTTCTGATGTCGGGATTTACATTAGAATTAGGGTTAGGGGCGTGAAACGAATCTTCGTTTGGGTTACACGTTGTCGTTATGCAATAGAGAAGACATTGACTAGTGCAAATACGATTATTATAGAACCGGACAAGTAACCGCGGTAGTTAGGTGCTCGAGATACTAATGACAATGATCCTAGGTTCAATAACGAATCCGCGGTCAACGGGATGACAACAGAACGTACTCACAAAGTCTAAGTCTGAGAATAATCACTGATCGCGAAGGCGTTACTCTTGGATCGATGAGATCGCGAGCGAGAATGCCTTTCCCGTCCCGATGATGCCACACAGGAAAACTATAACGGGGTGTGTCTAAGGATACGAGATCATCGGATTCGTCGAGAAAAGCCTTCGTTCAGAAAGTGTTGCTGCTAATTGGTTAATCTCCATATCGGTGGTTAGAAAAGGATGCTAGCCGCCCTCGAGGGAAAGTTGCTAGTGGGAGACGCCGCTCGTTGAAAAATATGTCTTCCCTATCTTCCCGTAGTTGGGACAAAGACTGTTTGTCTGTTTGAAGGACTTTAGTTAACTAAACCTTAAGATTTATAACGGGCCCTCGGGCTAGCCGAACATGTACTGCGGAGACGCATCGACATCTGGCAATCATCTTACTCGAAGAATAGGGTCTGCACGTGGCGAGCCACGGGACAGAAACCGTTGGAATGTTTACTGTCGCGTGTCGCCACAAATATTTCTTTTAAGGAGAGCTATAGAATTACTTCATACCTTTGTTAGGCAAAGCGTTCATCCCGTGACCGCGGCTACGTTCGGCGACTGACTGTCGCCTCGAGCCCAAGCTCATTATCACAATTCTCGAATAATTACAATCGGGTTGAATAACTACAATTGTTCAATTACAGCTATAGTAGACTCTAGGTTACAATGTTGCGGGGTTATCCAAAATTCCAAAGGCTCCGGTGTTCTTTCATCTCCGACATATATATATACGTGTAGTATCGTGGACGAAAGGCCTAAGAAATATCGGGCGAACTATGAACAATGTCGCGAGAGCCGAGGCGCCGTCGGGCCCATCAATGTGTCATCGGTCTTTTCAAGTGCATAGTTTCGTGGAAAAGACCTACGTGACCCTGGCCACGAGCGTCTGCAGAACACGTGTGCGGTTGGCCTAGGAAAAAGACAACAGAATGCGGCAATGACCAGAGAGTGAGTCGAAAAGCAGAGTGCGAGTCGAGAAGCAGAGTGCGAGCTGAGCGGAGACAGAGGTTGCGAGTGGCGTTGCCGAGAGAGTGTGGATTGCGCTGTTTTCTGTACGTTTGGCGTGAATAGTTCAGGTTGAACAACAATCGTCTTTTTCTGTCTGATTAACATCTCTATTGTCCACTCTTTGTAAACACATTATATCACGATATTACATATTTTTGGGGGCTCGTCCGGGATTGGACAAGACAGAAAACGAAACGGTTTAACAGAGCTATTCGAGCTAGTTGTGAATTTACCGGTACTCGGTGCGGTAAAAGACGATATCGTTGACGGTTTAAGTTTGTGTAGTGTGAAAAATGGCAAACGTCGGGGACGAGCGATTGTCGGGTGAAGAGGGTTCGACGCTGGAGGAGCTGAGGAGTAAGCTCGCGCGAATGAACCTCCCTATATCGGGTGCGAGGTCAGTGCTGATTGCAAGGCTGAATCGGGCGTGTAGGGCTGGACAATCGTGTCCTAAGGGATCGACGGGCGGTGAAGAGCTAACCGGTCAACGAGATTTAGGAAACGTACAGAGAGCTGAGCGTGATTGTAACGAAGATGAAGATGTTGAGAAAATGAATACGAAGGAGTTGAAGGAGCGCCTCGCTAGTTTGGGTTTAAAAACGACGGGAAGAAAAGTAGAATTACGCGCACGGCTACAAGCGGCCATGGATGGTAACGACATATCGTCGGAAGAAGAAAGCGACGACGAAAGTGAGGATGAAGATGACAAGAAAAACGCAAGAGGATACAAGAGAGATACGCGAAGGGTGTATCAGGACCGTGACGAATGTTGTCGAAGGGCACGCGTTGGTTCGACACTGAGTTTTAGAGACGTCGAAGATGCATTAGAGTCGTTTAGTGGCAACAGAGGTGAAAATGTCGAACGATGGTTCGAGTCGTTCGAGGAAGTCGCTGATACGTGCATGTGGTCGGATGGGCAGAAGGCAGTCTACGCCAGGAAGCTGCTGAAGGGATCAGCGAAAATATTCGCGAGCTTCGAGTGTCATGCCAGGACTTGGCATGAGTTGAAGAGGGGGCTAGTGAAAGAATTTTCGAGGAAAGTCAACAGTAGGCAAGTTCATCAGAAACTTGAAGAAACGAAAAAGGAGAGTGATGAAGCATGTTTGGCTTACATGTACCGCATGCTCGAAATAGCCAGCCATGTGGACATGGAGGAGGAAGCAAAGGTGGAATACATAGTGGATGGAATAATAGACGACGAGAACAATAAGGCTGTATTGTACGGCGCTACGTCAATCAAAGAGTTGAGGAAGAGGTTAGTGATGTACGAAGAGCAGAAGAGTCGCAGAGCAAAGTCGATTGTGAAGCCGGCTAAAACCCAGAAGAACGGGAAGCCCAGTCAATTTGTAGACGCAATGAAGAAAAGAAGATGCTCCATTTGCGGTAGTGAGGATCATCTAAGTGTTAAGGGTCCGGAGAGGGGAGAAGGTGTTAGGTGTTCCGAGTGCAGCGGATTTGGACATATTGCAGCGAGGTGTACGGCACGACCGAAAGAGACTTGCGTAGTGTCAAGATCCGAAAAAGGGAAGTATGTGAAAGAAGTGGCGATAGATGATTGTAGGTTTGTGGCACTAGTGGATACAGGTAGTGACTTTACGTTCATACGAGCGGATGAGTATGCGAGGTTAGGATCACCACCTCTGGGAAACTGCAAACTTAGGTTTGATGGTTTTGGTTCCGCTGGCAATAGTACCTGGGGCGAGTTTACAAGGGTAATGACGGTCGACGGGTACGACTTTACTGTCACCCTGCATGTTGTCTCCAATAAGGTAATGACAAGACACAGTCTACTCTTAGGTACCGATTTTTTAGACCAGGTAGAGTTGCGAGTCAAACGGGGCGAGGTGACATTTTTACGACTCGACGATCAGACCGACGGTCACGAGGACGCGCCGGATGTACTGAGGGTAAACGCGATAGAACAATCCGACGAGATCGACTTGTCGCATGTACGAGAACCTCATTACCGTGAAGCCATTCGGGATATTATTAAAGGGTATAGGCCGGAGAAGAAGAGAGACGTCGGGATAACCGCGAAAATAGTTCTGAAAAGCGACAAACCGGTAGCGCGAAGACCGCGAAGACTGGCGCCGTCGGAAAGAAGGGAAGTAGATGATCTGATGGAAGCGTGGACAAACGAGGGTGTCATCAAATCGTCAGACTCGGAGTATGCGAGTCCGATAGGTGTAGTTAGAAAGAAAGATTTGTGTGCGCGTGTGGCTAGATGGGCCTTGTTACTAGGCGAGTTTAAGTATCAGGTGTGTCATCGGCCGGGGAAAAGTATGCAGCATGTAGATGCTCCGAGTAGGAACCCCCTGCCGAGCACTATGTATGTAACGGAGAGTGAAGACGGGCTGATTGCACGGTTGAGAAGGGCACAGAACAAGGACATTGAAGTCCGTAGGATTTTGGACGCCGCAACGTGCAGTCAGGCCGATGGGCAGGCAGTAAGAAACAATATTTTGTATAAGGAGTGTAAGGACGATGTGCTAATAGTAGTATCGAAGGCGATGCGGGCTCAAGTAGTCAGGCAAGCGCACGAGCGTGGGCATTTCGAGGTTACCAAAACAGAAGCTATGGTCAAGAAGGACTTCTGGTTCAGGGGGTTACGCGAAAAGGTTGAACACGTGGTATCCAACTGCCTTGACTGTAGCCTAACCGAACGAAACATAGGTAAGCTAGAAGGGAACCTGTGAAATTACAAGAAAAGAAGAAAGCGTGCGAAGCAGTACCGAAGGAAGGACCCGCACACACCTCGATTTTATGAAACCTTGGGTCCTAAACGCCGAAAGTGACGCATCTGATGACAGCGAGATAGAAGGCAACATCTGAGGGCAGATGTTATTGCAGGATGGCCGAATGTAGTATCGTGGACGAAAGGCCTAAGAAATATCGGGCGAACTATGAACAATGTCGCGAGAGCCGAGGCGCCGTCGGGCCCATCAATGTGTCATCGGTCTTTTCAAGTGCATAGTTTCGTGGAAAAGACCTACGTGACCCTGGCCACGAGCATCTGCAGAACACGTGTGTGGTGGGCCTAGGAAAAAGACAACAGAATGCGGCAATGACCAGAGAGTGAGTCGAAAAGCAGAGTGCGAGTCGAGAAGCAGAGTGCGAGCTGAGCGGAGACAGAGGTTGCGAGTGGCGTTGCCGAGAGAGTGTGGATTGCGCTGTTTTCTGTACGTTTGGCGTGAATAGTTCAGGTTGAACAACAATCGTCTTTTTCTGTCTGATTAACATCTCTATTGTCCACTCTTTGTAAACACATTATATCACGATATTACATACGTATTCATATGCATATTTCTCTTGGCAGTGTAGTTCATACGAAATGAAATGTCAATTATTTATTTATCCTTTACCGGAATGTAGGCTAGTTTCAAGTATGTATCTTAGATTATCGGTTTGATAGAATTCGCACACATATATATATTTCTGACAATGTAACCTTCATTTCTTTAATAATACAATATTGTACGTTGTATGTATTCGTTAAACTATTAGTTTTTAACTTCATGTATACTTATATTTCATAAATTGATAATATTGTATTTATTGCATAGTATTGGAAGCACTGTCTCTAATATTTACTAGGTTATTACATATTCGGCATATATGTTTATACTTATATGTAATTCTCCAAATTGATTGATTGAAATATATTTATATATATATATATATATATATATATATATATATATATATATATATATATATATATATATATCTATATATATTCCTGGCGTTTCAATTATTTTCCCCTTTTGTAGTTATTCTTATTTCCTGGTTTCTTTAGAATTGTGTGTATATGTATTTTGTTTATTGGTTGGATCCGTTAATCGCCCTCGTTTTGTTAATCCTTCCTTTCGTTTCGTAGTGCCGTGTGTTCGTTTGTGCATTCAAATCCTTATTCGCGTGTTTTGTATAGAATGGTTTTCTTGTTCTTGTTACGGCGCGTGCGGAGCGCGGGACGTGACACAAAATAGCTCGCAAATCGCGATGATTTCGTCGATTTTGACGAAAAATAGCCGTCATTTCCTTCCCGTTGGAGATATTTCGACGTTTAAGCGCTCATTTCACTCCGTTTTTGCTTGTTTCGGCGCTTAAACGATAGTGCATTATATTTGCAGTGTAAAATATCGAAATATCTCCAACGGGAAGGAAATGACGGCTATTTTTCGTCAAAATCGACGAAATCATCGCGATTTGCGAGCTATTTTGCTTGTTTCGACGCTTAAACGGTAGTGCATTACATTTGCAGTGTGAAACGGAGGGAAATGAGCGCTTAAACGTCGAAATATCTTCAACGGGAAGGAAATGACAGCTACTTTTCTTCAAAATCGACGAAATCGTCGCGATTTGCGAGCTATTTTGCTTGTTTCGACGCTTAAACGGTAGTGCATTACATTTGCAGTGTAAAACGGAGTGAAATGAGCGCTTAAACGTCGAAATATCTCCAACGGGAAGGAAATGACGGCTATTTTTCGTCAAAATCGACGAAATCGTCGCGATTTGCGAGCTATTTTGCTTGTTTCGACGCTTAAACGGTAGTGCATTACATTTGCAGTGTAAAACGGAGTGAAATGAGCGCTTAAACGTCGAAATATCTCCAACGGGAAGGAAATGACGGCTATTTTTCGTCAAAATCGACGAAATCCTCGCGACTTGCGAGCTATTTTGCTTGTTTCGACGCTTGAACGGCAGTGCATTGCATTTGCAGTGTAAAACGGAGTGAAATGAGCGCTTAAGCGTCGAAATATCTCCAACGGGAAGGAAATGACGGCTATTTTTCGTCAAAATCGACGAAATCATCGCGATTTGCGAGCTATTTTGCTTGTTTCGACGCTTAAACGGTAGTGCATTACATTTGCAGTGTAAAACGGAGTGAAATGAGCGCTTAAGCGTCGAAATATCTCCAACGGGAAGGAAATGACGGCTACTTTTCTTCAAAATCGACGAAATCGTCGCGATTTGCGAGCTATTTTGCTTGTTTCGACGCTTAAACGGTAGTGCATTACATTTGCAGTGTAAAACGGAGAGAAATGAGCGTTTAAACGTCGAAATATCTCCGACGGGAAGGAAATGACGGCTATTTTTCGTCAAAATCGACGAAATCATCGCGATTTGCGAGCTATTTTGTTTGTTTCGACGCTTAAACGGTAGTGCATTACATTTGCAGTGTAAAACGGATTGAAATAAGCGTTTAAACGTCGAAATATCTCCAACGGGAAGGAAGTGACGGCTATTTTTCGTCAAAATCGACGAAATCATCGCGATTTGCGAGCTATTTTGCCTTTTTCGACGCTTAAACGGCAGTGCATTGCATTTGCAGTGTAAAACGGAGTGAAATGAGCGTTTAAACGTCGAAATATCTCCGACGGGATGGAAATGACTGCTATTTTTCGTCAAAATCGACGAAATCATCGCGATTTGCGAGCTATTTTGCTTGTTTCGACGCTTAAACGGTAGTGCATTACATTTGCAGTGTAAAACGGATTGAAATGAGCGTTTAAACGTCGAAATATCTCCAACGGGAAGGAAGTGACGGCTATTTTTCGTCAAAATCGACGAAATCATCGCGATTTGCGAGCTATTTTGCCTTTTTCGACGCTTAAACGGTAGTGCATTACATTTGCAGTGTAAAACGGAGTGAAATGAGCGCTTAAACGTCGAAATATCTCCAACGGGAAGGAAATGACGGCTATTTTTCGTCAAAATCGACGAAATCGTCGCGATTTGCGAGCTATTTTGCTTGTTTCGACGCTTAAACGGTAGTGCATTACATTTGCAGTGTAAAACGGAGTGAAATGAGCGCTTAAACGTCGAAATATCTCCAACGGGAAGGAAATGACGGCTATTTTTCGTCAAAATCGACGAAATCCTCGCGACTTGCGAGCTATTTTGCTTGTTTCGACGCTTGAACGGCAGTGCATTGCATTTGCAGTGTAAAACGGAGTGAAATGAGCGCTTAAGCGTCGAAATATCTCCAACGGGAAGGAAATGACGGCTATTTTTCGTCAAAATCGACGAAATCATCGCGATTTGCGAGCTATTTTGCTTGTTTCGACGCTTAAACGGTAGTGCATTACATTTGCAGTGTAAAACGGAGTGAAATGAGCGCTTAAGCGTCGAAATATCTCCAACGGGAAGGAAATGACGGCTACTTTTCTTCAAAATCGACGAAATCGTCGCGATTTGCGAGCTATTTTGCTTGTTTCGACGCTTAAACGGTAGTGCATTACATTTGCAGTGTAAAACGGAGAGAAATGAGCGTTTAAACGTCGAAATATCTCCGACGGGAAGGAAATGACGGCTATTTTTCGTCAAAATCGACGAAATCATCGCGATTTGCGAGCTATTTTGTTTGTTTCGACGCTTAAACGGTAGTGCATTACATTTGCAGTGTAAAACGGATTGAAATAAGCGTTTAAACGTCGAAATATCTCCAACGGGAAGGAAGTGACGGCTATTTTTCGTCAAAATCGACGAAATCATCGCGATTTGCGAGCTATTTTGCCTTTTTCGACGCTTAAACGGCAGTGCATTGCATTTGCAGTGTAAAACGGAGTGAAATGAGCGTTTAAAACGTCGAAATATCTCCGACGGGATGGAAATGACTGCTATTTTTCGTCAAAATCGACGAAATCGTCGCGATTTGCGAGCTATTTTGCTTGTTTCGACGCTTAAACGGTAGTGCATTACATTTGCAGTGTAAAACGGAGAGAAATGAGCGTTTAAACGTCGAAATATCTCCGACGGGAAGGAAATGACGGCTATTTTTCGCTAAAATTTTCGAAATCGTCGCGATTTGCGAGCTATTTTGCTTGTTTCGACGCTTAAACGGTAGTGCATTACATTTGCAGTGTAAAACGGAGTGAAATGAGCGCTTAAACGTCGAAATATCTCCAACGGGAAGGAAATGACGGCTATTTTTCGTCAAAATCGACGAAATCGTCGCGATTTGCGAGCTATTTTGCTTGTTTCGACGCTTAAACGGTAGTGCATTACATTTGCAGTGTAAAACGGAGTGAAATGAGCGCTTAAACGTCGAAATATCTCCAACGGGAAGGAAATGACGGCTATTTTTCGTCAAAATCGACGAAATCCTCGCGACTTGCGAGCTATTTTGCTTGTTTCGACGCTTGAACGGCAGTGCATTGCATTTGCAGTGTAAAACGGAGTGAAATGAGCGCTTAAGCGTCGAAATATCTCCAACGGGAAGGAAATGACGGCTATTTTTCGTCAAAATCGACGAAATCATCGCGATTTGCGAGCTATTTTGCTTGTTTCGACGCTTAAACGGTAGTGCATTACATTTGCAGTGTAAAACGGAGTGAAATGAGCGCTTAAGCGTCGAAATATCTCCAACGGGAAGGAAATGACGGCTACTTTTCTTCAAAATCGACGAAATCGTCGCGATTTGCGAGCTATTTTGCTTGTTTCGACGCTTAAACGGTAGTGCATTACATTTGCAGTGTAAAACGGAGAGAAATGAGCGTTTAAAACGTCGAAATATCTCCGACGGGAAGGAAATGACGGCTATTTTTCGTCAAAATCGACGAAATCATCGCGATTTGCGAGCTATTTTGTTTGTTTCGACGCTTAAACGGTAGTGCATTACATTTGCAGTGTAAAACGGATTGAAATAAGCGTTTAAACGTCGAAATATCTCCAACGGGAAGGAAGTGACGGCTATTTTTCGTCAAAATCGACGAAATCATCGCGATTTGCGAGCTATTTTGCCTTTTTCGACGCTTAAACGGCAGTGCATTGCATTTGCAGTGTAAAACGGAGTGAAATGAGCGTTTAAACGTCGAAATATCTCCGACGGGATGGAAATGACTGCTATTTTTCGTCAAAATCGACGAAATCATCGCGATTTGCGAGCTATTTTGCTTGTTTCGACGCTTAAACGGTAGTGCATTACATTTGCAGTGTAAAACGGATTGAAATGAGCGTTTAAACGTCGAAATATCTCCAACGGGAAGGAAGTGACGGCTATTTTTCGTCAAAGTCGACGAAGTCATCGCGATTTGCGAGCTATTTTGCCTTTTTCGACGCTTAAACGGTAGTGCATTACATTTGCAGTGTAAAACGGAGTGAAATGAGCGCTTAAACGTCGAAATATCTCCAACGGGAAGGAAATGACGGCTATTTTTCGTCAAAATCGACGAAATCGTCGCGATTTGCGAGCTATTTTGCTTGTTTCGACGCTTAAACGGTAGTGCATTACATTTGCAGTGTAAAACGGAGTGAAATGAGCGCTTAAACGTCGAAATATCTCCAACGGGAAGGAAATGACGGCTATTTTTCGTCAAAATCGACGAAATCCTCGCGACTTGCGAGCTATTTTGCTTGTTTCGACGCTTAAACGGTAGTGCATTACATTTGCAGTGTAAAACGGAGTGAAATGAGCGCTTAAACGTCGAAATATCTCCAACGGGAAGGAAATGACGGCTATTTTTCGTCAAAATCGACGAAATCCTCGCGACTTGCGAGCTATTTTGCTTGTTTCGACGCTTGAACGGCAGTGCATTGCATTTGCAGTGTAAAACGGAGTGAAATGAGCGCTTAAGCGTCGAAATATCTCCAACGGGAAGGAAATGACGGCTATTTTTCGTCAAAATCGACGAAATCATCGCGATTTGCGAGCTATTTTGCTTGTTTCGACGCTTAAACGGTAGTGCATTACATTTGCAGTGTAAAACGGAGTGAAATGAGCGCTTAAGCGTCGAAATATCTCCAACGGGAAGGAAATGACGGCTACTTTTCTTCAAAATCGACGAAATCGTCGCGATTTGCGAGCTATTTTGCTTGTTTCGACGCTTAAACGGTAGTGCATTACATTTGCAGTGTAAAACGGAGAGAAATGAGCGTTTAAACGTCGAAATATCTCCGACGGGAAGGAAATGACGGCTATTTTTCGTCAAAATCGACGAAATCATCGCGATTTGCGAGCTATTTTGTTTGTTTCGACGCTTAAACGGTAGTGCATTACATTGCAAGTGTAAAACGGATTGAAATAAGCGTTTAAACGTCGAAATATCTCCAACGGGAAGGAAGTGACGGCTATTTTTCGTCAAAATCGACGAAATCATCGCGATTTGCGAGCTATTTTGCCTTTTTCGACGCTTAAACGGCAGTGCATTGCATTTGCAGTGTAAAACGGAGTGAAATGAGCGTTTAAACGTCGAAATATCTCCGACGGGATGGAAATGACTGCTATTTTTCGTCAAAATCGACGAAATCGTCGCGATTTGCGAGCTATTTTGCTTGTTTCGACGCTTAAACGGTAGTGCATTACATTTGCAGTGTAAAACGGAGAGAAATGAGCGTTTAAACGTCGAAATATCTCCGACGGGAAGGAAATGACGGCTATTTTTCGCTAAAATTTTCGAAATCGTCGCGATTTGCGAGCTATTTTGCTTGTTTCGACGCTTAAACGGTAGTGCATTACATTTGCAGTGTAAAACGGAGTGAAATGAGCGCTTAAACGTCGAAATATCTCCAACGGGAAGGAAATGACGGCTATTTTTCGTCAAAATCGACGAAATCGTCGCGATTTGCGAGCTATTTTGCTTGTTTCGACGCTTAAACGGTAGTGCATTACATTTGCAGTGTAAAACGGAGTGAAATGAGCGCTTAAACGTCGAAATATCTCCAACGGGAAGGAAATGACGGCTATTTTTCGTCAAAATCGACGAAATCCTCGCGACTTGCGAGCTATTTTGCTTGTTTCGACGCTTGAACGGCAGTGCATTGCATTTGCAGTGTAAAACGGAGTGAAATGAGCGCTTAAGCGTCGAAATATCTCCAACGGGAAGGAAATGACGGCTATTTTTCGTCAAAATCGACGAAATCATCGCGATTTGCGAGCTATTTTGCTTGTTTCGACGCTTAAACGGTAGTGCATTACATTTGCAGTGTAAAACGGAGTGAAATGAGCGCTTAAGCGTCGAAATATCTCCAACGGGAAGGAAATGACGGCTACTTTTCTTCAAAATCGACGAAATCGTCGCGACTTGCGAGCTATTTTGCTTGTTTCGACGCTTGAACGGCAGTGCATTGCATTTGCAGTGTAAAACGGAGTGAAATGAGCGCTTAAGCGTCGAAATATCTCCAACGGGAAGGAAATGACGGCTATTTTTCGTCAAAATCGACGAAATCATCGCGATTTGCGAGCTATTTTGCTTGTTTCGACGCTTAAATGGTAGTGCATTACATTTGCAGTGTAAAACGGAGTGAAATGAGCGCTTAAGCGTCGAAATATCTCCAACGGGAAGGAAATGACGGCTACTTTTCTTCAAAATCGACGAAATCGTCGCGATTTGCGAGCTATTTTGCTTGTTTCGACGCTTAAACGGTAGTGCATTACATTTGCAGTGTAAAACGGAGAGAAATGAGCGTTTAAACGTCGAAATATCTCCGACGGGAAGGAAATGACGGCTATTTTTCGTCAAAATCGACGAAATCATCGCGATTTGCGAGCTATTTTGTTTGTTTCGACGCTTAAACGGTAGTGCATTACATTTGCAGTGTAAAACGGATTGAAATAAGCGTTTAAACGTCGAAATATCTCCAACGGGAAGGAAGTGACGGCTATTTTTCGTCAAAATCGACGAAATCATCGCGATTTGCGAGCTATTTTGCCTTTTTCGACGCTTAAACGGCAGTGCATTGCATTTGCAGTGTAAAACGGAGTGAAATGAGCGTTTAAACGTCGAAATATCTCCGACGGGATGGAAATGACTGCTATTTTTCGTCAAAATCGACGAAATCATCGCGATTTGCGAGCTATTTTGCTTGTTTCGACGCTTAAACGGTAGTGCATTACATTTGCAGTGTAAAACGGATTGAAATGAGCGTTTAAACGTCGAAATATCTCCAACGGGAAGGAAGTGACGGCTATTTTTCGTCAAAGTCGACGAAGTCATCGCGATTTGCGAGCTATTTTGCCTTTTTCGACGCTTAAACGGTAGTGCATTACATTTGCAGTGTAAAACGGAGTGAAATGAGCGCTTAAACGTCGAAATATCTCCAACGGGAAGGAAATGACGGCTATTTTTCGTCAAAATCGACGAAATCGTCGCGATTTGCGAGCTATTTTGCTTGTTTCGACGCTTAAACGGTAGTGCATTACATTTGCAGTGTAAAACGGAGTGAAATGAGCGCTTAAACGTCGAAATATCTCCAACGGGAAGGAAATGACGGCTATTTTTCGTCAAAATCGACGAAATCCTCGCGACTTGCGAGCTATTTTGCTTGTTTCGACGCTTAAACGGTAGTGCATTACATTTGCAGTGTAAAACGGAGTGAAATGAGCGCTTAAACGTCGAAATATCTCCAACGGGAAGGAAATGACGGCTATTTTTCGTCAAAATCGACGAAATCCTCGCGACTTGCGAGCTATTTTGCTTGTTTCGACGCTTGAACGGCAGTGCATTGCATTTGCAGTGTAAAACGGAGTGAAATGAGCGCTTAAGCGTCGAAATATCTCCAACGGGAAGGAAATGACGGCTATTTTTCGTCAAAATCGACGAAATCATCGCGATTTGCGAGCTATTTTGCTTGTTTCGACGCTTAAACGGTAGTGCATTACATTTGCAGTGTAAAACGGAGTGAAATGAGCGCTTAAGCGTCGAAATATCTCCAACGGGAAGGAAATGACGGCTACTTTTCTTCAAAATCGACGAAATCGTCGCGATTTGCGAGCTATTTTGCTTGTTTCGACGCTTAAACGGTAGTGCATTACATTTGCAGTGTAAAACGGAGAGAAATGAGCGTTTAAACGTCGAAATATCTCCGACGGGAAGGAAATGACGGCTATTTTTCGTCAAAATCGACGAAATCATCGCGATTTGCGAGCTATTTTGTTTGTTTCGACGCTTAAACGGTAGTGCATTACATTGCAAGTGTAAAACGGATTGAAATAAGCGTTTAAACGTCGAAATATCTCCAACGGGAAGGAAGTGACGGCTATTTTTCGTCAAAATCGACGAAATCATCGCGATTTGCGAGCTATTTTGCCTTTTTCGACGCTTAAACGGCAGTGCATTGCATTTGCAGTGTAAAACGGAGTGAAATGAGCGTTTAAACGTCGAAATATCTCCGACGGGATGGAAATGACTGCTATTTTTCGTCAAAATCGACGAAATCGTCGCGATTTGCGAGCTATTTTGCTTGTTTCGACGCTTAAACGGTAGTGCATTACATTTGCAGTGTAAAACGGAGAGAAATGAGCGTTTAAACGTCGAAATATCTCCGACGGGAAGGAAATGACGGCTATTTTTCGCTAAAATTTTCGAAATCGTCGCGATTTGCGAGCTATTTTGCTTGTTTCGACGCTTAAACGGTAGTGCATTACATTTGCAGTGTAAAACGGAGTGAAATGAGCGCTTAAACGTCGAAATATCTCCAACGGGAAGGAAATGACGGCTATTTTTCGTCAAAATCGACGAAATCGTCGCGATTTGCGAGCTATTTTGCTTGTTTCGACGCTTAAACGGTAGTGCATTACATTTGCAGTGTAAAACGGAGTGAAATGAGCGCTTAAACGTCGAAATATCTCCAACGGGAAGGAAATGACGGCTATTTTTCGTCAAAATCGACGAAATCCTCGCGACTTGCGAGCTATTTTGCTTGTTTCGACGCTTGAACGGCAGTGCATTGCATTTGCAGTGTAAAACGGAGTGAAATGAGCGCTTAAGCGTCGAAATATCTCCAACGGGAAGGAAATGACGGCTATTTTTCGTCAAAATCGACGAAATCATCGCGATTTGCGAGCTATTTTGCTTGTTTCGACGCTTAAACGGTAGTGCATTACATTTGCAGTGTAAAACGGAGTGAAATGAGCGCTTAAGCGTCGAAATATCTCCAACGGGAAGGAAATGACGGCTACTTTTCTTCAAAATCGACGAAATCGTCGCGATTTGCGAGCTATTTTGCTTGTTTCGACGCTTAAACGGTAGTGCATTACATTTGCAGTGTAAAACGGAGAGAAATGAGCGTTTAAACGTCGAAATATCTCCGACGGGAAGGAAATGACGGCTATTTTTCGTCAAAATCGACGAAATCATCGCGATTTGCGAGCTATTTTGTTTGTTTCGACGCTTAAACGGTAGTGCATTACATTTGCAGTGTAAAACGGATTGAAATAAGCGTTTAAACGTCGAAATATCTCCAACGGGAAGGAAGTGACGGCTATTTTTCGTCAAAATCGACGAAATCATCGCGATTTGCGAGCTATTTTGCCTTTTTCGACGCTTAAACGGCAGTGCATTGCATTTGCAGTGTAAAACGGAGTGAAATGAGCGTTTAAACGTCGAAATATCTCCGACGGGATGGAAATGACTGCTATTTTTCGTCAAAATCGACGAAATCATCGCGATTTGCGAGCTATTTTGCTTGTTTCGACGCTTAAACGGTAGTGCATTACATTTGCAGTGTAAAACGGATTGAAATGAGCGTTTAAACGTCGAAATATCTCCAACGGGAAGGAAGTGACGGCTATTTTTCGTCAAAATCGACGAAATCATCGCGATTTGCGAGCTATTTTGCCTTTTTCGACGCTTAAACGGTAGTGCATTACATTTGCAGTGTAAAACGGAGTGAAATGAGCGCTTAAACGTCGAAATATCTCCAACGGGAAGGAAATGACGGCTATTTTTCGTCAAAATCGACGAAATCGTCGCGATTTGCGAGCTATTTTGCTTGTTTCGACGCTTAAACGGTAGTGCATTACATTTGCAGTGTAAAACGGAGTGAAATGAGCGCTTAAACGTCGAAATATCTCCAACGGGAAGGAAATGACGGCTATTTTTCGTCAAAATCGACGAAATCCTCGCGACTTGCGAGCTATTTTGCTTGTTTCGACGCTTGAACGGCAGTGCATTGCATTTGCAGTGTAAAACGGAGTGAAATGAGCGCTTAAGCGTCGAAATATCTCCAACGGGAAGGAAATGACGGCTATTTTTCGTCAAAATCGACGAAATCATCGCGATTTGCGAGCTATTTTGCTTGTTTCGACGCTTAAACGGTAGTGCATTACATTTGCAGTGTAAAACGGAGTGAAATGAGCGCTTAAGCGTCGAAATATCTCCAACGGGAAGGAAATGACGGCTACTTTTCTTCAAAATCGACGAAATCGTCGCGATTTGCGAGCTATTTTGCTTGTTTCGACGCTTAAACGGTAGTGCATTACATTTGCAGTGTAAAACGGAGAGAAATGAGCGTTTAAACGTCGAAATATCTCCGACGGGAAGGAAATGACGGCTATTTTTCGTCAAAATCGACGAAATCATCGCGATTTGCGAGCTATTTTGTTTGTTTCGACGCTTAAACGGTAGTGCATTACATTTGCAGTGTAAAACGGATTGAAATAAGCGTTTAAACGTCGAAATATCTCCAACGGGAAGGAAGTGACGGCTATTTTTCGTCAAAATCGACGAAATCATCGCGATTTGCGAGCTATTTTGCCTTTTTCGACGCTTAAACGGCAGTGCATTGCATTTGCAGTGTAAAACGGAGTGAAATGAGCGTTTAAACGTCGAAATATCTCCGACGGGATGGAAATGACTGCTATTTTTCGTCAAAATCGACGAAATCATCACGATTTGCGAGCTATTTTGCTTGTTTCGACGCTTAAACGGTAGTGCATTACATTTGCAGTGTAAAACGGATTGAAATGAGCGTTTAAACGTCGAAATATCTCCAACGGGAAGGAAGTGACGGCTATTTTTCGTCAAAATCGACGAAATCATCGCGATTTGCGAGCTATTTTGCCTTTTTCGACGCTTAAACGGCTGTGCATTGCATTTGCAGTGTAAAACGGAGTGAAATGAGCGTTTAAACGTCGAAATATCTTCAACGGGATGGAAATGACGGCTATTTTTCGTCAAAATCGACGAAATCATCGCGATTTGCGAGTGTCACGTCCCGCGCTCCGCACGCGCCGTAACAAGAACAAGAAAACCATTCTATACAAAACGCGCAAGTAAGGATTTGAATGCACAAACGAACACACGGCGCTACAAAACTAAAGGAAGGATTAACAAAGCGAGGGCGACTAATAAATCCAAGCAGTATAAAATAAAATAAATAAAACCAGCTAACGGATTGAACGAGTTACGAACGAAACAAATAAACCAGGAAATAAGAATAACTACAAAAGGGGAAATAATGGAAACACCAGAAATACAAGTATATATAAATATATTTTAATCAATCAACTTGGAGAGTTACATATAAGTATAAACATATATGCTGGACATGTAATAAACTAGTAATTATTAGAGTTAGTGCTTATAATACAAATACAATATTATCAATTTATGAAATATAAGTATATACGAAGTTAAAAACTAATAGTCTAACGAATACATAAAACATACAATATTGTATTATTAAAGAAATAAAAGTTACATTGTCAGAAACATATATATATATGTGCGCGCATTCTATCAAACAGAAACATACTTAAAAATAGCCTACATTCCGGTAAAGAATTATACAATAAGAACTACATTGCGAAACATGCATGTCTATATATATAAATATATAAACTAAACTACTATTAATGTATGCGCATTCTACATTATTGATTCAAATCGATAATCTAAGATACATATTTAAAACTAGCCTACGTTCCAGTATATATATATATGTGTGTGTGTGTGTGTGTGTGTGTGTGTGTGTGTGTGTGTGTGTGTGTGTGTGTGTGTGTGTGTGTGTGTGTGTGTGTGTGAGTGCATATGTTTTATATTATAAACTACTCAAAACAATAAATAACACAATCGAAGAATTACAAAACATTAGCCATATTGAAGTGACACACAATATAAACATATATGTATATACGTATATTCACACGAATAATACTATTGTCACTTTAAAACAATATTAATAAATAAATGTTCTAACTGTGGTAGAATAAGAAAAAACTAGCGACAGACGAAAATTACTTCGATATCAAACAAAACTAAAGACCCGTCACTATAACTTTACTGATGACATTTATGAGCAGCCATGATAGATTTACACGCATCATGGCGACAGGAATATTAGGGATTAATGGAAAACAGGCGCGAGAAACTAATCATGAAAACATATTGTTAACAATTTTCTTTAATAGACTCTATGAGCGACTACACTGTCAAATGCAAATGTAAATATATATATATATATATATATATATATATATATATATATATAATTATATAGAATTATATATATATATATAATTAATTAAAAAGGGGGAAATATAAAATTAAATATATTTAACAAACGTAAAATAGATAACACATTTAAAATATATATATGTATGTCGGGTTTACATTAGAATTAGGGTTAGGGGCGTGAAACGAATCTTCGTTTGGGTTACACGTTGTCGTTATGCAATGGAGAAGACATTGACTAGTGCAAATACGATTATTATAGAACCGGACAAGTAACCGCGGTAGTTAGGTGCTCGAGATACTAATGACAATGATCCTAGGTTCAATAACGAATCCGCGGTCGACGGGATGATAGATGAACGTACTCACAAAATCTAAGTCGCACGCGTAATATTCACTGGTCGTAAAGAATTACTCCTTTCATCAATGAGATCGCGAGAAAGAATGCCTTTCCCGTCCCGATGATGCCACAGAGGAAAACTATAATGGGGTGTGTCTAAGGATACGAGATCATCGGATTCGTCGAGAAAAGCCTTCGTTCAGAAAGTAAGGGAAATTGGCGTTGCTGCTAATTGGTCAATCTCCATATCGGTGGTTAGAAAAAGATGCTAGCCGCCCTCGAGGGAAAGTTGCTAGTGGGAGACGCCGCTCGTTGAAAAATATGTCTTCCCTATCTTCCCGTAGTTGGGACAAAGACTGTTTGTCTGTTTGAAGGACTTTAGTTAACTAAACCTTAAGATTTATAACGGCCCCTCGGGCTAGCCGAACATGTACTGCGGAGACGCATCGACATCTGGCAATCATCTTACTCGAAGAATAGGGTCTGCACGTGGCGAGCCACGGGACAGAAACCGTTGGAATGTTTACTGTCGCGTGTCGCCACAAATATTTCTTTTAAGGAGAGCTATAGAATTACTCCATACCTTTATTAGGCAAAGCGTTCATCCCGTGACCGCGGCTACGTTCGGCGACTGACTGTCGCCTCGAGCCCAAGCTCATTATCACGACTCTCGAACAATTACAATCGGGTTGAATAACTACAATTGTTCAATTACAGCTATAGTAGACTCTAGGTTACAATGTTGCGGGATTATCCAAAATTCCAAAGGCTCCGGTGTTCTTTCATCTCCGACATGTATATATATATATATATATATATATATATATATATATATATATATATATATATATATATATATATATATATATATATATATATATATATATATATATATATATATCGTACATAAAAACAAAATACATCTAAAAATAATATAATAAGGAACCTCTGATGGAAATGCCTCCACAAACATTGTCCGAACGTCGATTACCAAAGCCTAGGGGAACAACAAAAGGGGAAAAACATTAAAATCGCAAAAACAACCATAATATGCGAATATCCAAACTTACATAAAACAACTCGAAGGAGGAGGTCCTTGTTGTGGGAGAGCAGTGCATGTCGCGCGTGTTGCCCGAGCAAGCATCGAAGTGATAATGATGCTGCGGCCGCCAGCCCTTGCACGCGCCGAAGAAACACAGATAATTCCCACGGTACAGCACGTGGAAGATTCTCGCGGGAAGGACTAGATCAGCATGGAATGCTTCGAGCCTCCTAGACGCTAGCTCAGCAGAAGCACAGGACTGATAGGAACTAAGTCGACGCATGGAACACGCATTCTCTCACGTACGACTTCAAGAAATCCAAACTGCAACATCCTGATTCCCACGGAAGCATACCCCCAATGGACCACCACCCCGTGGGGATGGCATTATAAATAAGCGTAGCAACATAGAGCGTGTGCATTATTCTTGGTTCATCATTATAGTGATCATTGTTATTGCCGTTCACGTTCGCTATTGCGCTCATTATTGCATTCAAAGATTTGTATAAGTATTTTGCGTTTCGGGGTCTTTAGTTTTCGGTAAAGAAAAGAGAGTCACGACTAAGTAAAAGAAAATTTTAAGTCCTCATTGCGGTATTAATTCAGTTAGCGAGTTGTTCAGTCTGTATCGAAATAGATAAATAAAGTAAAAGTTGATAGAAAACTATATTCGAGTTCAAATAATAAACCCAACAAACTTCGACGATCACCGGAGCAGCTGAAGTAATGGCACCCGACAGCACCTTCTCCTCAAGGTAAGAAAATTAATTTTGAAAATTTCGTCTTCTCTGATAATTTCGTTGCACTCGAGAATCAAACCAGAACTTCCTATCATCAATCTCGTTTTATTTCCGTGAAGGGTTTTGAGAATAGAATCATTGTTTAAACTTTAAACAAACGTAAAAATAAATTTATATAAAACAACGAAAAATCTCACATTCCTATCCAACCCAGCAACGCTAAAATATATATATCCAGCTAATAAAATATATATATAGGTAATAATCTAAGCAATTCTACATTCAAATAAAAATCCGTTCAACGAGGAAAAATATTTATTGTACCCAGCTTTAATCCTCTCCCGTGCTAGTATCCCTGCGCATAGCAGGTTAGCCGAAAAGTGGAATTCGTTTACCAGTTGCATTAAGCGTCAGTT